>NW_027103962.1:1939247-1962928 GCF_902728285.1 Clytia hemisphaerica | reverse complement strand
CTAGATCCTGACCAGCTGAGGATATGACGGTAAATCTTACCTTACTTACCTTTCTCTGTCTGATCAGGATCCATTTTTCAGCTTTCGGTTAGATTTTAGAATTTGATTGCTGAACAAACCACGCTTGAGATTTAAGGTTCAAATACAGGCCTCACACACGAAACGCCAAAGTCAGGACATTACAAGATCTTTTGGAAGACGGCGTTTGTCCACGGAAGAATATTTCAATGAATTAGAAAAAAGCCCGCGCGGTCAGCGATTCTATAAAAAGCGACCGCCCGGGCTGTCTGGGGCGTCCGGGGTAGTCTCTCAAAAACAAATAATACGGACCCCGGGCACACATCAAAAAAACCCCGGACTGTCCGGGGCATAGGCAGGGTCGTTAAAGCCATGTTTACGCGTTGTACGCATTGTTGACGCAAAATACTTGGAGATTCCCGGAGCACGTGGAAGGCCATTTTTTCAAAAAACTTGGACTATTTTAGTATTTCCAGTACCTTTTCAACATTAAAAGTCATGTGTCAATCCATTTTGGTCAACCACAGCAAAAATTTCGTAAAACGGTCTATGTATCGCAGAAAAATTGAGAAAAACCTCTATTTTCAACTTTCTGCGCCGTTTTCTCAAAACACGTTTTAGGGGGTTTTCCCGCACCTTTCAGCCTTTCTCAGGATGAGAAAGCTATTGACTTGAATTTTCAGGGTAGTTTTCCATTATGGTAAGCCTCAGGATGAATGAAGCAGTTTTTCAAAAAAATTTTTTTTTGACTTTTAAACTGAAAAAGTACAAATTTAGGTTCCAGACCCTGGCCTTGAAAATTGAAAATTTTCCACTCATTCTGAGACTTTCATAATACTAACCTTCACCAAAAAAAATTTTTTTAATAGCTTTCTTAGCTTTTCTTAAAAGGTTGACACAATATTTTTATAGCTTTTACCCCCTGGACGAGATTCCCCGTCTTTGCATATTTTTCGAATTTTTTTTAACAAAAAATGAATTTCAAATTTCTCATATGACTACCCCCTTAAGGTTAAATCCCTTTGACAACAAATTTGTTTTGATAACTCCACCAAGTTTATCAATCATACTTTCTGTCATAACATGTCACGATAACTTTCACTGATAGCGCGCCCTTTTTAACTTTTGTTTTCATTTAAAATGACTAGACGCCGAATGGAGAATTAGAGAACGCCTACCGCCCGATGAGATTAACAAATAGCGAGTGTGTAATTTGTCGCGCGAGTGATGTCAAACGCTCATATTCGCATGTGTTCCACTACGGATTTTTTTCATATTTCGATTTAAAAGCCTACTCGGTGCGAAAGAGAAATTGTGTATTTTTTAATACGCGGTTCATTTAACTGAAATCAAATGACTTTGGGGTAAAAAGATCGGTATATACCGTGACTTGGTCTAATGTTGACATCCTTCCTCTAATTCCGACACCCTTTTTATCAGGGGCCGTCCACATAGTACGTACGTACTAAATCGTTTGGTTCAGACCTTCATTTCATACATGAAACTCAATGTTTATTAAGAAACTTTTTCTTTTCCTTGATGCGTATAAGAAGCGTAAAAGTCAACAAAAAAACAAGCAAAAAAGGGCTATGAAAAAATCTCTCTGCATACGTACATTTTCCTTTGACCCCTCCCCTCCCCCTGTACGCAAACATACACTTTTGAGAAGACCCCCTCCCCTCTTTAGTGCGTACGTACTATGTGGACGGACCCCAGCTGAAATTGATAGAAAGGTTGAAACTGTTTTTCTTTGCTTAGTGGTCAGAGAGGAATACTCCTTTTTCAATCAGTCATTCAAGCTTTCATGTTATTCCTGTCTCTAAAGAATGGTGTCGATATTAGACCAATTTGCGGTAGGTATTCCCATACTCCCGTACTCCCCGCCCACTAGTTGCCAATTTTTAAATTTCTGAATGCGAGACAAGGTGCGAGCGCAAAATTGAGTTAGGGATTTTTAATGGGTATTCGCTCTGAGCGAATTGCTCTGGTGAGATTCCTTTAAAAAGTATGCAAAAGATATGCAAAAAGAAAGTATTGATATAAAACTTACATGCATAATTGGCATTATATTAAAGTGTAATCTTGTAGAAGATAGATTAAATTTGCTTCTCTTGAAAACTAAAAATAATTATATTCGCTCATCTCCTAGAACAAGCACTTCAAAAAACCATAAATTGGACATAAACTCAAGCTGAAAAATCACCAGCAAAGGTACAAAAATAATCCTTATTCGGCTGACGGTAAATTATTCTCCTGGGAATAGAACCGCCAAATGATCAATTTATTGATCTGAATCCCCTGATTTACAGCGGCTTTTACTAATGTGTTGGGTTTGACCTTGTATATCAAAACAGGGGTTTTAATATTTCTTGCACGGGTAAGAATGTGTGACGTCATAATTACTGCTTTCAGTTTGCGTATTTTGAAAGTTTGATTTGTGTACTCCGTCTTTGTGGAATTTTTTAATGGCATGAAAACAGAATATGCTTCAATGTCTTTAAAGAACAAATATAATATTTCTTTTTGGATTAAGAAATTCCATGTTTTATCAGGGGTTTTTCCAAGCACCAAGCAGTGCCTCCGTTTGTACTTTCAAATTGAGTTTTTAACAAAGACGCAAGCCGCGATATTGAGCCGAAGGCTGGATAACAGAGGCTGCAAGTTGGGGGGTCTCTTAAGCACCCTGTGGGTCAAGGGCTAGCCCTGGTGGGGTTCGAAGTCCCTCAAAGCTGAACATATTTTTATCTTAACTAGCACTTTAAAACTGTTAAAATTGAATGAATTTATAGAATCTATCAACTATCTATCCTTTTAATGGGTTTAAAAAAGAATAAAAGAGACTTATATGGTTAAATTCGATCTTTTACTTCTTCCTTGTAAAAGATAATAATAAACTTAAAATTTTCTTTCAAAAAATCAATTTGAATTGAGTTTAATGCCACCGTCTAACGGGGGCATTTGGGTGCTTGGAAAAACCACTGGTTTTATTGTTCTAATGATTATAATAATATTTATTTATAAGATGCTTTGTTGTCTTTTTAATCTTTGTGTAAACTTGCGACCCCGTCTCTTTTGCTTTGGGGTTTCATAAGAGTGTCTCTTATGTTTTGCTAGCAACTTGCGAATTGAGGTGGAGTCTGGATCGCTTCGCAACCCTTATACAATACGGCTGGTATCACCATCTGAAGTATTGTTATGTTTTTATGTGCTGCCAGACCTCACTAGGAAATTGTTTTATATAGGACAGTCAAAGGAATGGGCGAAACTTTACTCTTGGTGAAAAAACTTAATTTTTGGATGTATTATTCAAAGTGTTACCTTTAAACCCAAGTTTAATTTAACATCACATTCTTTTTTGAATTTTTATGAAAATATCAGAAGGGTATTTATATTTCGGTTTTTGCTGCAACTTTACTGATTTTTATAGAAAGGAGCTCTCAATTTAGCAAAGTCTGCAAAAAGAATATAAGCAGACCAACAATTGACTCAAAAAGTTTGTCTTAGGGGAGACTTTATCTTGTTACAACACCCTTTCTACTGGAAAATTACTTTTAACATATTTTTACAGCACTGTCATGTATTTTACTGATTTTACAAAATGGTCCATAACACTATTTTCAAATTTACTTATTGTTTCACTTATGACTTGTTTCACTTGTCCCCACTTGAGACAAAAACAGGGGACAAACTTTGTAATCCTTAACTTCTTTTCCTTTTTAACTTTCTTGTCTTTTATCATCTTCAAGTGATCTGTCTTCATTCTTCCCCCATTGTTTGTGTTACATAAGACCATAATAAAAGATCTTGTTTAAGATGTTTTAACAATTTCTATATTTGTTTTTATGAATATTTTGTACTGACTTTTTGTTTCTGAGCTTTCCTATATCTTGTTTTCAAACTAAATATTCAGAAGGATCAGTGTTTTAAATTTTGTTTGAGAAAAATTGGTTTTATAACTTTTTGATTTTCCAATGACAACAAATTTTGTCCTGCCAATGAATGGGATTTTTGACTCTAACTCATCCAAGGGGTCTTGTGACAAATCTCAAGGCCTTTCCTGGCCTTTCATTGGTATTGATTGCTCTAAGTGGTTACAAAATTGACAGAAACTCAACTTCTAATCTGAAAAATGGCCAGTGGCAAAAGTGCTTGTTTTGATTTTTGATTTTTAAGTACATCTATCCGCAGACACGTGTTTCGTCCTTCTCAGGATTCATCAGTGTGGCTTGGGTAAGCAAGCATAGACTGCTGTTGTTACCAGAGTGATTTTTAAAGTACTACAGTAATGCAGTTTACATAAGCTTACATCCTTTTAAAATCAAATTTTTTTATTTTTCAGAGATTACTATTGTTTTTATACTACTGACACATACAATAAATTGTAACCATGGGGAAGATGCTATCAAAAATCTTTGGTAACAAAGAGATGAGGATATTGATGCTTGGTCTCGATGCTGCAGGAAAAACTAGTAAGCCTCATTCTTCTACATTTCCATAACAGCAGGTCATCAACACTCTTAAAAGTGACTGTCATTGAGCTTTACTCCGCCCTTCTAGAGTACATATGTCCTGAAAAGTGGATGTGCTTTTAGTATAACGAAAGTTATGTATAAGATGAGGCCTTTTTCAACAAACTCTATCTTACATCTAATTATTCATTTTCATATACTTTGAAAAAAAAATCATTTTGAAAGTTGTCCTGACAGGTTTATTCCAGAAAATTTTTGCTTTAAGTATTAAATTACCCTATTGTTATTTTATAGCTATATTATACAAATTGAAATTGGGACAGTCAGTGACAACAATACCAACTGTAGGATTTAACGTAGAAACAGTTACATATAAAAATGTCAAATTCAACGTCTGGGTAAGATCTAGTTTTTTAGTCATAACATGTAGATATAACCTGTATTGATGGTAATCTAAACATTTTAAGTAAAATGAAGAGCGAAGAAAGCTTGTTTTCTGTCTTAACAAGTAATGATGTTCTTTTAGTATCCTATTATTACTTGCTTTTTCATTCAGTGTATCATTTATTGTCAAACTTATAAATAGGAAAGAGTTATAGGTTGTATTGATGGGTTTTTATGTCTAAATAGACCAGCAACCAGTCTTGGGTGTATTCTAATTGTGTCTGATATAAATGAAAAAAGGATTTAATAAGGGATCATCGATTTTCTATAAATGGATTGAAATCAGCTCAAATTCTAAGAATCAACTATACTTTTTATATTATCTATGGTATCATGATTGATATTTACTGAATTTCTCTTGTTTAGGATGTTGGAGGTCAAGATAAAATTCGTCCACTATGGAGGCATTACTACACAGGAACGCAGGGTCTTATATTCGTAGTAGACTGTGCAGATAAAGACCGTATAGAAGAAGCAAGACAAGAACTACACAGAATTATAAATGATAGAGAAATGAAAGATGCTATTATCCTTATATTCGCAAATAAACAAGATTTATCAGAAGGTAATCCTTTAGATTTTAATTAGAGATGTCATGTTATATGCAAAGACAAGGGGAATAATTGAAACCAAAATTCTCTGATATAGTGTCCTTTGTGGATTACCAATTCATCATTCTATTAGTGCAGTATAAAAAAACAGTTACTTCATTGGGGTTAAATTTCTCATTTGAGCCAGTTTGAGCTCATCGGAGAAGTACTAAGATTCTCCTCTGTACTGGAATAAAGTAGCTATAGTGTTTTTAAAACCAGTCTCAATAAGTGCATATTTGGATTGTTTTTGGCTTCAAAAATGTTTGCTTCTTTCATTGAAAAGTAATCACAGTGCCCCTAAAGAGACTTAAAATGAGATAACCATCCAACGCAAAGTTCTTATCTTTCTTCTTTTATAGCTATGAAACCTCACGAAATTCAAGAAAAATTAGGATTAACACGAATCAGAGATAGGAATTGGTTTGTACAACCCTCATGTGCTACAACCGGGGATGGACTTTATGAAGGATTAACCTGGTTAACGGCTAATTACAAATCATGATTCTCACATTACACTTAAATACCATGAAAAAGCATGTTTTTAAAAACTTTTTACTTTTTTCGATAACCCTTTGGGAAAAAAAGAGAAATTTGAAGACATGCTTTCATAAATGGAAAAATACCTCACAAAAATATGTTCAAATTTCACACATACTCAACCGAAATTGACTGCATCATGGATTGAAATAGGAAGCTGTAAACACTTCAGACCAAATATCAACTGATTGGCATTGGTATAGTAGATTGAATTGTGGGCTTGTTGTATCTTGTTAAATGTGTATATTGAAGGGAACTATTATATGGTATTGGTTGCAATATTGGGTGGAGAAAGATAACACATATTTCAATCAAATTTCTATACTGGAGAGGTATTGTGGGCGTAGGAGCAAGGTATTAACAGGGTCACCGAACATTGCAAGCATATCTCGTTCTTGTGATTAACATAATATGCTGGCGCAATGCTGGGGGAACAGGGTCACCCAATCCCACTCAATCTCGTTCTTGTGAGAACAGAGGATGTGCGAAAATGACTTTAGAGCTGTGTTGTACAGGGCCGCCTTGTAGTGCACTCATGTTATACCATAACTATGCTGTTGGATATTGGTATAATATGGACTTTTCAAGCTGCATGTAAATTGGTCAGCGAAGTGAGCTTGTATAATAGTCTGTATAACGGTCGATTAAAATGGCTTTCCATAGCTGGAAATATTTTTACATGGAAAAACCTCATTTTGTTCTTCTTTCGACAGTTTTAGAAGGAGATTTCTGTGGGATTTTCATAATTAGCAGAGCTGGTGCAATACCTGAAAGGGTATCTTGGAAAGGCTTAGAAAATTGAATTGAGAAGATTTCATTAAAGCTGTTAAAAACTTACATAAACCAATATTTTCCAAGATGCCCTTTCAACAACGAGAAATATGTTTTGGAAATTTTAATTCAAAATCATCATACATGATTGTCAGGACAACCCTTAGTAGCAAATCTATCCTTTACTTGAAATTTTTTTGATTTAAGTGTATATTTTTTAGAATTTTAAAACCTGTTCATCATTTATTAATACCTTGTCAGTTTGTATAAGGACTTTTTCACATCACACGAGAGACAGTGAGCTTTTGAGGGTAGATTTTTAAACGTTGTTTCAACACAATTTATGTCTGAACTGTTGTTACCATTATCTATTTCTTTTGATTTTCTTTAATTTATCTTTTCTCGTACTAATCACTTCGCTGCTAAGGCGGACAATACATTCCCGTATTATCGCGCGCATTTTTTGATGCTTCCACCGCTTGGTCTCTGGAGGAAACAAACCCGTTTTTTCGTTCCTTAGGGAAAGTTGTTTATTTGACTTTTTAAGTTCTTCGAAAAATCCCCTCAAATTAGAATGTTCAATCTATTCTAATACCACCCCTGAAAATTTTGCCAAAAAGATCGCTCAAAAGTTAGAGGCTCAAATCCCCTTTCCCTAACCCTCGAGGCAAAAAACGCGTTTTTTTTACCTCCCAACAATTTTATACACAACGTGGAGCGGCGGACAAATTGCAAAAAGCTACTTTATAGTCTTTAATTTAGCATTTTCTTAGTTATTTTTTAGCCTGGATCGTTCTTTCATATCCAGCCATTCTTATTCGCGTCAGCATTCGGCTATTGCCGGCGTAAATTTGGCTTTTACCGACGTAAAACTGCTTACTGTACTATAGAACTGAGAATTTTTGCCGACGCAAATAGATCGGAATTACAGTAGAAAGGCTGCATATCTCAGCAAGTTTAAAAAAAATACATTTCCGTCTTAAAATAAATTCAGGAAAATCTGGAGAATCTTGGTGGGTTTTGGTTTAAAAGAAATAAAAATCAATTAATCAACAACTTAAGATTTAAAATCTTGAACACTGGTAGAAGAACCATAGTTTTTCTTTTTTGGCGTTCGTCTTAATATCAGGGTTCATTTTTTGGGTAAAATATTACCCTCCCTGACTTTAGATCCAGTGCTACAAAAATATTCGTTTGAGACGATGCTTAGTTCTGGGGACAAGAATATGAATTTCATATAGAAAATTTGTTTGTTTTGTTTTCTGTATATCATTACTCCACTTCCACTAATTTCAATTATTAGGAATGAATCAATCGTCAACCTCTCCTTATTATTGTTATATTATCGTGTATGTATAAATCTAATTTTTTACGAAAGAAAATTATAACTAAAGAAACAACTCAACACCGAACAAATTGATACTTTAACTTTTCGTTTTAATGAAATACTACCTTCGCTAACAAAAGCAAATTAGAAAACTTGGTAGGAGAGCAAGGCCAATAATATCAAATCATTATTATTTCTTCCAAAAAAGCTCAAGAAAGAATTAAATCCATATCGCAGATAGCACTCTTTTAATTCAAGCTCCTTGATCTCGTCGTAAAGATAGTAAAAGTGACGCTTAAGATTTCCTCCGTATCGGGCGGGTGGTCACAGATTGAACGAATCTTGAGCTTCTTTTGTTTTCGCTTAGCAATTTTTCCGAAATTGGCTGTATCGGCCTAAATCTTACTTTCTTACCTTCCAATCATGTTAAACAGTGAGCTTTTTATTCTATAGACCCAAGTTCCTTAATCTCCTCTCAAAGGTCAAAGTATTTTTTTAAAAGGGGTACATCGGCGCTACTCCAATTACGTACTCAGCCGACTCGCGCAGAGTAACTATTTTTTGGTTTTACTAACAGACACAATCGTGATCGCAATCAGAAGATTTTTCAATTCGTGTTAATAAAATGACTTGTAATAATATTCGTGTAATAAGGTAGGCCTGTCTTCAAGATTAGGCATGGAGGAGTGATATGATTCATTGAGATTCCACCACCCTTTTTAACACTTAACATAATATAAGACTACTGACCATGCTAAAGCTCCAAAGGAGTAGGCTGCTGACATCCACTAAACGGATTCGTGCTATTTCTGCTATTCAGAATAGACCTTCACTTCACTTCAGACAAAGCGTGTCGGGGAATATTTTCACATCTGATATATTAGAATAAGGATGGCCGCCGATCTAGTCTACACAATAGACAGATCCAGGCTTTTAGGCCTTACTCTTGGTCTATAGGCACTGCTATAGACGGCCACTAAGTGACCCCCGCCGGGAATTGCTTATTAATAGGTTTAAACATAATAGACAAGATTCACAAAAGATGTTTATCAATAGAGATTTTAAATAAAAGAATGTTTTATCTGGAGAATTTCAATATTCAAAACAAGAGCAGTGCTCATAGCCCGAATAGTAAGAGTTTTACGCTCGAAACGAAGGAAGATATGACGTAGCCTACCGCCGATCCAACATAGAATAGAAATTTCAGTTAATCTTATCAGACACCGAGCACATTGTAAACATCTCGGGGCTAACCCCCGTTTTCAAATTCATCCCGCCTCCTGAAAACTATTCCCATTCCTTTAGCGTTAGTGATCTTGTAGACGATTAAGATCGTTGTGAGACCGCGCCATCCCCACACACCCCCTCCACGCCCTGTGCGAAAAAGGGAGGGCGTACTTGATTCGAAGTATGGCGGAGTTATCGGCTACCGGTATTTTAAAAAACTGGATTGTGGGCCGCCCGCTTGAAGCTTCAGAATCAACGTGAACCGATTCTTTTTACGAAGGGTTTACTCGTGTGTGCAGAGGCCAGCCAAGATGTCGGAACAGGTTTGTTGCTTTACTTGTTATAAGCCCAATTAAATGGATTTTAGCATATTCCAGTACCAGTTTGAAATTCTTCTTTCATTTTTTTAATTCTGTGTGGCACCCGTCCAGTTGTTTATGCCCGAACGCCTAACCTTGGTCATCTCTTAAATTTGTCAAAAATTAAAATCAGATGAGTATTTGTTTCTAAATTTACATAAATAAATTAAATCTAAAATACTTAATTTTATATCAGTATAGTCATAAAGGAAAATTTTAAATTCCTAATTTGATAGTCATTTCCTAACTACAGTTAGAGAGCACATTGAGGGTCTTGAACTCCCAAAGTTTTCTTCTTAAACTTTGTCTATATCTGTTTTATCCCATTCAACCTGTTACCCATGTCATTAATAAACAAAGAGGAATGAATTTGTAGGGGTGGACAAATTAACCAGGTCTGGATGTGGACGGCGAAGTAAATATTTTTTATGAAACTTGTTGTTTTTTTGTCTATTCTAATGTAACGTAGGATTCTTTAGATTATCCCCTCGAACCTATGATGGTAATTACACTGCATACATTTACACCTTTCCAGTAATTCAAATTCTCAGAAAGGGTCCTTGAAAATCTCCATTCTACCATTGTGTAAAAATTGTTTGGGATGTATAAACAAATGTAATTTTGATAGAACTTATGTGAGAAAATATTAAAATCAACTTTCCCTAGGAAATGCAGGCAAAAACCGGAGAGCATCAAAACAATATGTTCATCTTATCTTATTATTGTACGCTTATTGCCCGGAGAGAGTTATATCGGATCACCCAAAGTTACCTTCATTTTTTTATTTTTCATTTTTTTATTTTTTTATCCACGGATCGCTGATAGTCACCTTTCCGGGGGTTTTGTTGTTTGGAATTGATTAACTAACAGTTAGGTAGGGTCAGGGTTGCTAGTAACGGCTTGTCACTGTGCCGGGTGCATACTCGGCGCCTTGGGCCCCGCAGGGTTGCTAGTAACGGCTCGAATTTCAGTCAGGTTTAAAAAAGGGGTACTTTTACCCATATTATAATAACATTACCCCCGTCTTTTGCCAGTTCGGTATAATATGTTATGAATTGCGTGGTTTTGCTGTGCGGTGATGGCTCAATGGATAGAGCGCTGGCTTCCGAATCTGAAGGTCTTTCTTTGGTGGTGGTTCGAATCCCACTCGGTGGGAAAATTAGGTTGGTCGAAATTGATGGACAAATGATTGACAGGTATGAAAACTCAGTCAGAAATGAGAAATTAAGTCTCAGAAACTCAGACAGTCAGAAAAGAGAAAGACAGGATCAGAGATAAGAAAATAAAATAAAAACATGAAGGTACTTTGGGTGATCCGATGTAACTCTTTCCTTATTGCCCATTCAGATCAATTTTGATAGTTGCGCTGGTTTGCGTATCATGCGTTTAAATCTCAAACATGAAAAGTTAAAGTATGTTCAAGCTCCAAAACCTTTTTTTAATTTTAAAATTTTGAAAAGATAAAATTTGATATTTAAGTTTTTGAAAGTACATAAAAACCTAAGACCATGAAAAGTATGTAATAAATATCAAAAACAAGAATACCTTAGTAAAATATTTAAAAATAAGACAAAAGTAGTATAATTTTTTTTTGATGTTTGGCAATGCCTTTTAGCAGAATGAATCAAGATACGAGCTAATTTTAACTGTTAATACAGCTTTTACCTTGTCAAGATTGAATGGATTGTGGATTGAAAATGAATATGTGTGCCTTGCAAAATTGCATAACGATTATGATAGGAAATTTTATGTTGCTCTTTCAAGAACTAATTTAAATTAAATAGATGTAATATAATTAATAAACTTCCTTTGATGTCCCTTTGGGAATTCAGAAACTGGTTCAATCCTAACTCCTTTGAGAGTAAGAGAAATTTCCTTGTATGACATTTTTACATTTGATACTGATAACTTAAGTTGTGATTTTTTAACCTTTTTAGTCTTCATAAAGGTGTGATATCTTAGTACAGGTCCTTTGTTCCTTCAGACTTTAGAGATAGAGGTGTAGGAGGTAATTAAAACGATATAACTGATTTTTTTTTCTCCATCTTCTTTTAGACAGAAAAAGCCTACCAAAAACAACCCACTATCTTCCAAAACAAGAAACGTGTTGCTGGTAAAGTAACAAAAGCCAAAGAACAACGTTTTGTCAAATCTGTTGGTTTGGGATTCAAAACTCCAAGAGAGGTATTATTTTTCTTTTAACCTTTCAAACTAATTAAAATCTCTTTTTCACCCAATTTCTTTCATTTTCCTAGCGTAGGGCTTTTGGCCAAAATTTAGACTTTTAAATCTAAGAGAGGACTAAATTTAACGAAAATGGCCAGAATTTGGAAAATTCTCATTGTCACTCTCCTCCTTGTTGTTGTAAGAATAATTGTATGTAAAAATTTCCTGGCTTGGGATCAATGACCATTGACTGGAACTTGCAAGTATTTTTGGACCTACCTCCGGGTGCCCCGGTGGAGGTCCTATAAATTAACCCACGTTCGTTCGTCTGTTACCAGCTTTTCTCAGGATTGGCTCATTAGTTTTTTTTGATTTTTGGCACAATGATGCAAAATGGTAATGCCCAAAATGTGACAGAGCCCGATTTTTGAAAAAAAATTCATTTTCATTGGATTTTTTCCCTATATTTCCAATTTTTTCACACAGAAACATTATTGATAACAATGCTCACCATCAAGCATGATTCAATTGTCGGGAAGTCTGCAATCTATGGTGGACTGAAAAACACTTCGAAAAATACTTCACTAATACACGTAATCAAGTAATGTTACATTTGTCACGAATGATGACATGTGGCATTCCCTATCTACTTTGTGCTATACAAAGCGTAACAAGCGACGACTTACACATTTCATACTACACTTCCATGACTATTTGAAACATAACCACACTTTATTATGAATGCGTGTCATACTATCATACTAAACTTACACATCACTCTCTACCATGATAACATAATACAAAGTGAGTATTGCAATATACCCCTCAAGTAATGGTAATTGCAGTAATTTCGGTAATCACGGTAATCACGCCCTTACGCCACAATATATCGCCCTTTATAGCGCCACACCATAATAAGACCTTGTATACAATATACCCCTCAGGTAATGGTAATTGCAGTAATTTCGGTAATCACGGTAATCACGCCCTTACGCCACAATATATCGCCCTTTATAGCGCCACACCACACCATAATAAGACAATGTATACAATATACCCCTCAGGTAATGGTAATTGCAGTAATTTCGGTAATCACGGTAATCACGCCCTTCCGCCACAATATATCGCCCTTTATAGCGCCACACCATTATAAGACAATGTATACAATATACCCCTCAGGTAATGGTAATTGCAGTAATTTCGGTAATCACGGTAATCACGCCCTTAAGCCACAATATATCGCCCTTCATAGCGCCACACCATAATAAGACAATGTATACAATGTACCCCTCAGGTAATGGTAATTGCAGTAATTTCGGTAATCACGGTAATCACGCCCTTACGCCACAATATATCGCCCTTTATAGCGCCACATCATAATAAGACATTGTATACAATATACCCCTCAGGTAATGGTAATTGCAGTAATTTCGGTAATCACGGTAATCACGCCCTTACGCCACAATATATCGCCCTTTATAGCGCCACACCATAATAAGACAATGTATACAATATACCCCTCAGGTAATGGTAATTGCAGTAATTTCGGTAATCACGGTAATCACGCCCTTCCGCCACAATATATCGCCCTTTATAGCGCCACACCATTATAAGACAATGTATACAATATACCCCTCAGGTAATGGTAATTGCAGTAATTTTGGTAATCACGGTAATCACGCCCTTAAGCCACAATATATCGCCCTTCATAGCGCCACACCATAATAAGACAATGTATACAATGTACCCCTCAGGTAATGGTAATTGCAGTAATTTCGGTAATCACGGTAATCACACCCTTACGCCACATTGTCTTATTATGGTGTGGCGTTATTAAGGGCGATTTATTGTGGCGTAAAGGCGTGATTACCGTGATTACCGAAATCACTGCAATTACCATTACTTGAGGGGTATAGTGTATACATTGTCTTATTATTGTGTGGCGTTATAAAGGGCGATACATTGTGGCGTAAGGGCGTGATTACCGTGATTACCGAAATTACTGCAATTACCATTACCTGAGGGGTATATTGTATACAATGTCTTATTATGATGTGGCGCTATAAAGGGCGATATATTGTGGCGTAAGGGCGTGATTACCGTGATTACCGAAATTACTGCAATTACCATTACCTGAGGGGTATATTGTATACAATGTCTTATTATGATGTGGCGCTATAAAGGGCGATATATTGTGGCGTAAGGGCGTGATTACCGTGATTACCGAAATTACTGCAATTACCATTACCTGAGGGGTACATTGTATACATTGTCTTATTATGGTGTGGCGCTATAAAGGGCGATATATTGTGGCGTAAAGGCGTGATTACCGTGATTACCGAAATTACTGCAATTACCATTACCTGAGGGGTATATTGCAATACTCACTTTGTATTATGTTATCATGGTAGAGAGTGATGTGTAAGTTTAGTATGATAGTATGACACGCATTCATAATAAAGTGTGGTTATGTTTCAAATAGTCATGGAAGTGTAGTATGAAATGTGTAAGTCGTCGCTTGTTACGCTTTGTATAGCACAAAGTAGATAGGGAATGCCACATGTCATCATTCGTGACAAATGTAACATTACTTGATTACGTGTATTAGTGAAGTATTTTTCGAAGTGTTTTTCAGTCCACCATAGATTGCAGACTTCCCCAATTGTCAATAAAACTGATTTTTGCAACCAGAACTTTCTATTTTTTTTTTCCTTGCAACCCTTTCCTCTCCCCCCCCCCCCCCATCAACAATCAATGATGAATTTTTTGCGTTATGCATTTTCACTAAACGCTATATTTTCTGACTGATTTTTTTCATTTTTCTCCTTGCATTGCTATCTAACTTTCATCATCAGGTAGGTCCATTCAGCATCTAGCTTGTTAGTTTTAAAAAGAGCATTTCTCAACTTCAGTTGAGCTAGAATCTGACAATTGTGTATGTAAAACTTTGGGGCAGGCTGCTAACTTCATCCTCAGGCGAATCCCTGGCAGTCGGTACCACTACTCTCAGGTACCTAATAGCCGGGGGTTTGGAATAAGCAGGGGGGTTGGAAAAAATCCTAAAATTTAATAAGCGGGGGGGGGTCGGAATCAAAATGTCCTGGGTGGAAAATGTTCGAAAAGGAGGCTAATACAGCAGAATTAGGGCAAAAGAGGGGACTTTCAGAAAATTTTTTCCTAAAAATCAATAAGCGGGAGGGTTGGAATAAGAATGTCCTGGGTGGAAAATTTTCAAAAAATTAATTAGCGCCCCCCCCCCCCCGGCTATTAGGTACCCGAGAGTACATGAAAAAGGCAACTATGTTCGGGAAATACTACCCCAAACAGGAAGGTGAAAATAACCTGAAAAGGAAACTGTTTCCAGATTGAAAATTTCATCACTTTTTTGTTTCCCGTTTCTGTCAAGAACTTTTCATCGTTCCCGAACAGGAAATAGTATTTTTGTAAACAAAGCAAGTTTTTGTTTCCCTATCAAGAAAAAGTTTCCAAATAGGGAAGTTTTTTAATTGGGAATAGGGAAAGAGGAATTAAGAAGCGATTACCAGGTGGATTTCTTAACTACCTGGTGAATATTATTTGTTTTCCTTTCCCAATTTGGAAAGTCTAGTCATTTCGGGAAGTTTTCCACCTTCCCGTTCGAAAAATATTTCCTGTTAAGGCAATAGTTGCCTTTTTCATATAGTGTTCCCGACTGCCTGGTGTTGGTATTTTCATTCTTTCAAAATTTCCATTTAAAAGGTGTGATCATGAGTTTTTAGCACCAAAACAAGGCTAATAAACTTTGGGGAGGGCTGTAGACTTCAAAAATGGTTGGATTTGATCGGAATTTTGCACACTTGATCATTGTGGGTGTTTTTTTTCTTCATATTTTCAAAATTTCCATTTTAAAGGCTTAGTCATAATTTTTAGCCTCACAACTGAAGTTGAGCCCAGTGCGGTTAGCACGTTCGACTGCGCTTGACAGTGTTTTTAAGTTTTGCTTTAAAATAAACAACATTTTGTTATTGAACATGGTGGGCCAGCCAAACTAGAAATACTTGGATATAATATAGGAAAGAAATTGTGACCCATTTTCAACGTCTTTATAGTGGGGTCGTTTAGCATAATTTACGGGAAAACAATAAGATCTAGCTGAAACTTTCTCCAGACCTTCCCTATAGGATGGTTATGCCTCAGGAAAAATTCCCCTATAATCCCACTGGTGGAACATCCCTTTTTTGGGACATTTCTTTTTTCCCCAGGCAAAACCCTAAGGGCGAAATTTTTTGAAAATTTCAAACTCATTTTCAGACATTATCAAGTATACCATTCGAAAGCTCTCGAAAAACTATATAGAAGACTTTTAAACGGTTATAGCTGATTTCCTTACCTAACTCGAGATATTTCATGCGCAAGTTCCACTTTTCGCCACACTTTGGTCAAAATTGACCATAAATAGCATCTTCTGCGTGAATTATCTTGAGTTAGGTAATGAAATCGACTATACCCGTTTAAAAGTCTTCTATATAGTTTTTCGAGAGCTTTCGAATGGTATACATGATATTGTCTGGAAATAAGTTTGAAATTTTCAAAAAATTTCGCCCTTAGGATTTTGCCTGGGGAAAATAGAAATGTCCCAAAAAAGAGATGTTCCACCAGTGGGATTTTAGGGGAATTTTTCCTGAGGTATAAGCATCCTATAGAGAAGGTCTGAGAAAGTTTCAGCTAGATCTTATTTTTTTCCTACAAACAGCCTGTATTTTTGTAACACGACCACACTATTAATCAGATGTTAATCATAGTGTCCTCCCCCCCCTTTATAAAGGGGGGGGGAAATCAATTTTCCAGTTTTGAATGGGTGAGGGGGAGAAATGAAAATTTGGATAGTAAAGGGGGGGAAAAAAGAGGGGAAAAACATCGATAGTTGGCAAATTTGGTGGGGGGAAGTGTGAAATCACTTCAATTTTATCTCAGCAACCAGTCAGTCCACTACATGATATCATGTGATTAGATCATGATTGAAAATTAACCAATTTTCGTTCTATTTTGTCTAGTATTCCTTTTGCAGCAAAATTTTACGTCTGCGTCAGGTTGAAATTTGAGAAATTTATACGGGTATATGGGGGGGAAATGATATTTTCAGAATTTTCTAGGGGGAAAGCAAAAAAGAGGGGGGAAACTAAAAAACTGAAAAGTCATAGGGGGAAAAAAAAGAGGGGGGAGGTTTAAAAAAATCAAGAATTTGGTGGGGGAACAAACCCTGGAGGACACTATGCTGTTTAGAAATGCTTGAGAGTTTTGTAATTTGGGAAGTAGATATCCTAACTAAAAATTTGATCTATCACTTGGTTCTTTGATACTTAGTTCTTTAATTGTAAACTTTTAAGTCGTCGATATTCACTTTGCGATAAATTTGAATAAAAGTATCAAATTCATACTAACAATCCAAAAATTGCTTCTTATTCTGTCTTATTAATCAGTTTCTTTTTTCTGTCAGGCCATCGAAGGTACTTTCATCGATAAAAAATGTCCATTTACCGGAAACGTTAGCATCAGAGGACGTATTTTAACTGGAATTGTTCAAAACATGAAAATGAAGAGAACTATTACCCTCAGACGTGATTACCTTCATTTCATCAAAAAATACCAAAGATTCGAAAAACGACACAAAAATCTTGTTGCACACATGTCACCCTGCTTCCGGTAAGTTTTATTTCTTTGGGTTGGCACCAATGAAGTCTAAGCCCAAAGGGCTAGAATCGAATCTTTAACCTTTCTCAGGTAAGAAAAAGTGAAGCCTGGAAATATGCGCCGTATTTTTGACGACGGATGATTCTAGCGATTCCTTTGTTTTCGAGTGATATCATTTTCGAAATTTTGGTGTAAATTTTAGTTTCAATCTGTTATTTGTGTAAAAAAACAGGTGGACCGTGCTAGGCCGCGTAACTTGAGTTTAAAGCCCTAAAGCGCTATTGAGAACTTTTTATCCTTTCTCCACAAGGAAAAGTTTGAAGCTTTAAATTTATGCCGAATTTATAATGATGGATCTATGATGAATCTAGCCCTTTGTTTTTAATCGGCATATTTTTCAAAATCTGGCAATAGGTTTCACTTTAAATCTGGCGCTCAATTTTAAGTGTACGATAGCAAGATTATCTTAAAATATCAGGCTGTTTGATAAGACTGGTTCAAATGCACTCCAATGTTTGTTCCGTTTAAACTGGTTTAAATGCACCCATGAGTGTTGGATGAAGTTTAATCGCAGTAAAACTATCCTTTGATCCTTCAGCATTTTTAAGAGACTGACGTCAGTATTATTGCTTTCAATCTTGGATGCATTTGCGTGGCTATGTTAGTATTTGACATTGGCGCAATACAAATAGTTGGATGAATTTGTGCTGGCCTTTAGTTTTACTTGGTGTGTAAATTGTATTTTGTTTCTTTTTTAGTGACGTACAACATGGAGATTTAGTGACAGTCGGTCAATGCCGTCCACTCAGCAAAACTGTTCGATTCAACGTACTAAAGGTCGCCAAAACAAACAGTGCAAAAAAATCTTTTGAGAAATTTTAAATAATTATCAAAGATGTTAAAAACCCTTGAATTGCTTGTCTATTCTTTTGATTCATTGGATCCTTTAATTTAACCTTTGTTCGTCTGTTACCAGCTTTTCTCAGGATTGGCTATGGCCCATTGTTCTTTTCTGATTCAAGTGAGGGAGCCCAATTTTCAAAAAAAAATATTTTTGGGGAAATTTCAGGGGGGTACAGAGGCAGGGTACTAATAGTAGAGGCCACTATGTCTTCCCGTGTGCAGCAGCTTGTGCAAAGGGATTTTATGATTGAATATTGTTCCTTGAATGTAGAAGATCAAAATTTGAGAGGTGGGGCCGGGTGTGACTACTCGTTGCCATGGAAACTGACGTCATTGGTTACTATGGCAACCAAAATAAAAAGTCAAAATTGAAAATTTTTTGTTTCATTCGAAAGAGCATGAAAAACTGATGAAGAAAAAGGTCACAACCTATATCTGAAAATGAATATATTAGGAGATATAAAGGAAATAAGGCAAAATGACGTCATAAAACAATGACGTCATCGAAAAATCAAAATTTGCCAAAATTCGAAAATTTTTGGTTTTTTGAAAAGAAGACCCTCCAGTGAACATAAAATATTATTACGAAAACGTTTGAAAATTCGTTAAAAAAAGTCTAGCGGTCAAAATTGACAATTTCATTTTTTGCCTGTCGAAGGTTGGAGCTTGCCCAACATTACAGGCAAAATTTAAAAATATCAATTTTTGCTCATAGACTTCTTAACCTTTAGACACCGCTGTTTTTAAAAACAGTGCGCGCTGCTGCCGCTGTTTTTTTCATGAAAATGGAGGTTTCGCGGAAAATGTCATAAAATCTGAACCGCTAAAGCTTAAGTAAAAAGTAAACCCATTTTGAAAAGCTAAGGATCTATTATTTCAGATAATACCAAAAAGATGCCTCGTCACCCTTTTAAACCTGACACCACAGCCTCAAATCAAAACAGTAAAAATTCCATGTTTACGATTTTTTCACTTTTTTTCTTTTTTTTGACAAATTGAATGAAAAAAGTGGGTACAAGGTAAGGATTGGTCCCAGAAAAATTATTTGGTTTTAGTTTATGTTATAAGCCACCATTGTGTGAAATTTCAGGGCTGAAGAAGCTCATTTCATCTCAGAATCTAAGTTTCGGTGAAGCACACTTTTCCTCCAAAATCGACACTCTGGCCGCAACAGGTAAATTAAGTGGTCCCGTTGCTCTAAAATTGGCCCTACACTTACCCTAAACCTGTAAAATTACTACAATAATCATAACAGACTCTCTATCATGTAAATTCAAGCAATAAAACACCAGAATAGTGAAAAAACTGAGGCAAAACAGCCTGAGTTGTTGGAGCTAGAGATAGGCATGTATGTCAGGAAATACCCCCTAAAACCCCTTCAAACCACATAGAAACTGCCAATAAAGGTTCTCTATCTCATATAATGATATTTATATGCTGAAACCAAGAAAAAACCAGACATAAACATGACTTTTCAGTCCAAAAATCCATCAAACACCCTCTGTCCACCACTAAAACGATGTTTTGTTGACATTTGAAAAATACACCGACATTGAGTTCCGATATCTCGAGATGTATAAAAGCAGGACCCGTAAAATTTTGAATGAATGAACCTTCACCCCTATCCTGTCTGCTAAATTTTACAGAATAGAAAAATTCAAACTGGTCTTTATTTTATTAAACTTTGAAAGGACCCCAGTATCAAAACGTACGTGGTACGTCTCTCGGCCTGTATATATGACGTACGTGGTACGTCTCTCGGCGTCTAAAGGTTAAAAAGGATTTTCAGACTTTTTTCGTAATAATATTTTTTGTTCACTGGAAGGTATTCTTTCCAAAAAACCAAAAAATTTCAATTTTGATGACCTTTTATTTTGGTTGCCATAGTAACCAATGACGTCAGTTTCCATGGCAACCGGTGGTCACACCCGGCCCCACCTCTCAAATTTTGATCTTCTACATTCAAGGAACAATATTCAATCATAAAATCCCTTTGCACAAGCTGCTGCACACGGGAAGCTTTTTCGCGACATAGTGGCCCCTACTATAACAACCCATATGGCACTAACTTGATTTTTTACTAAAATTTTGTTTAGTACCACCCACCCATATTTAGTACCTGGTACTACTTCATTTTTGCTGTAAAAAATAGGAACACCACCCATAAAATCTTAAATTTTACAGATTAGACCAAGAGAGGGGTACTATTGTTAGTTTTTCAGACTGAAAATTGACAGATAATTCAAGCAAACTGTCAATGATGGAGTCAGAAGCTTTTGTCCTTTGATTTTCATCACACACTTCTTGACCATTTTGGAAGTCTTTTCATCAAAAAAAATTCTCAAAAACGGATAAAAAATTTGTCGATTAAAAAAATTTCAAATTAAAAAAATTAATATTTGAAAAAAGTCAAAATATTACAGCAAACTACTTTTTTATTGAAAAACAGCAAAATTCTGTGAAAAATTATCCAAATAGTATCCTGTACTTGCTTGAAGAGTGAAAAATGCACACCCCCACCCTCAAAGTAGTACCAGGTACTAACTTTTTTTAAATGCAAAAATAGTAAGTCTGCGACCGCAGTCGGAGGCGACCCGAAGGCTCCTCTTTCGATAGCTATCTACCCGAAGGTAGGGGAGGGCGCCACTCTTTCTCCCTGGATTTCTCCACTTACCCTTGATCCTTCTCTTAGTTGCCGAGCATCGAGCAGAGAGGCATCAAGTACCATTTTGGGAATCTTTGGTATGACCCGGCTGGGGGTTGAACCCACAACCTTGCGAACCGTAGCCGGATGCTCTACCACTGTACTACGGTCGCTGAAAATAAACACCACCACCTGGGTCTGTGAAAAATTATCCAAATAGTATCCTGTACTTGCTTGAAGAGTGAAAAATGCACACCCCCACCCTCAAAGTAGTACCAGGTACTAACTTTTTTTAAATGCAAAAATAGTAAGTCTGCGACCGCAGTCGGAGGCGACCCGAAGGCTCCTCTTTCGATAGCTATCTACCCGAAGGTAGGGGAGGGCGCCACTCTTTCTCCCTGGATTTCTCCACTTACCCTTGATCCTTCTCTTAGTTGCCGAGCATCGAGCAGAGAGGCATCAAGTACCATTTTGGGAATCTTTGGTATGACCCGGCTGGGGGTTGAACCCACAACCTTGCGAACCGTAGCCGGATGCTCTACCACTGTACTACGGTCGCTGAAAATAGACACCACCACCTGGCTATTGGTCTGTACCCCCCCCTCCCCCTGGAAATTTAGGCCAAAAACTAACTAAAAATGCGGTATTCTGGACTTTGTGTGAAATTGCTTAATTAATTTTATCTGATTTTTCTGCTGAAAGATAAAGGGCAAGGTTCTCTGAAAAGTGCCTTTTCGCGACGAATTTCTACGAATAATCCCTCACGAAAATTTTCAGACTCATTCTCGCTAAATTCGCGAAAATTAAGTTTTGATTCTTCGTAGCCATTCCAGTTATGGAGACTACCGTACACACATATTAATCTCGTCATCAAACTAACGAAAAATGTGAAAATCTGAAAAAATTCGCCTATTCGCGAAATTAAATTCTTCGTGAAAATAAGTCCCGCGAAGATTAAATTATTTCGCGAGGAAAGCTGTCTCGCGAAAATTAATTCCCTTAAGGTAATAAGTACAAAATTTTAATTTCTAGGCCATCGTTCGCGAAAAAATTTTCGTCTAATTCGCGATTTTTCCACCAGGAGTAATTCTTCAATCTTAGATCATCATCACTGAAAAAAATATTCATTCAATCAAAAGATATCAAACAAAGTTTGTTATTGGTTGACCAACAAAAGGCTGTTTTTTGTCGTTTTTTTGACTTCGAAATAATCAAAAAACATCAAAAAAGAGCCCTTTAAATATTGCAGCAAAATGCACTTTTGAGAGCTCCTTATTTTCAAAAAAAAATCAGAAAAAGTCTGTCTCAAAAGTAAGTGGCCACTTCGGGTTTTTTTTTACTTTTTCTCAGCACCCATTCAAAATAAAGAAATAAGATTTTTTCTACTGGTTCAAAAACCATGACAATAGGCTAGTTAGATGATTTAAACATCTAGAAGAAAAGCAGTTAAATACAATAGGATAGTTAAAAGATTTAAACCTTGCTGATCTCAAATCTAGAAGAAAAGCAGTTTTACAAAAGTTTTGCTGCATGAAAAACTTTAACATCTCTACATTATTAAGCCCAGATTTAAGTTTCTGAAAACCAATCTCTTTTGAAAATACTTCCATTCATATGTGGAATATGCTGAGAAAACTTTAGAATTTTTGCCCCCGCAGGAGCGCAGCGACGAGGAGGCACTCATAGCTTCACGCATAGATATTGGACTGGAATCTCGATTTTTTGCGAATTGTTTTTGTTTTTGTGTTTGCGTCGTAATCGGCTTTCCGGCAAATTAAGTGTTCCGCAAAAATATGGCGGTAAATTATACAGCGGTAAATGTTATACATATATTCATATTATATACGTTAAATATGCTATTACCATTATTGCGTATTACATTTTATCAGTTTTGATTTAGCATTGAAAAGCTGAAGCGAGTGTTATAAATGCAAATTATAGAAAAAGTATAGTGATTACACTATAACACGAATTACAATATTACTTCTGCAAATCAAAACAAACAAAATGGCAGACTGGTTATGATGAGAATCTTACTCACGGCAGACATCCTCATACCCCCCTTCTGTTTTTCCAATTCCTATCTCTCTATCTCCTTTTCTATTTTCTGACTTTCTGAGACTTGTTTTCTGATTTCTACTAACTTTTCTATGAATTTGATACTGCAAATTCAAACTTTCTCCAAATATCGACCCGACCGGGATTCGAACCCACCAAATGTAAGAATCTCTGATCAGAAACCCAGCGCGCTATCCGTTGAGCCACACTCGCACAGCAGAATACAAAATTTGTAAATACTTATAGAATGTCTAATCGGATTTTGAAAATGCGGGTCAAAAAGTAGGATGAGGATGTCTGCCGTGAGTAAAATTCTTATGATGATGAGCTGATTCATTGACTGGAAAAAGTGTTTTGTATGATGACAGTACCTTTACGGCCATTCAAAATCTCGGTGTTTTCGTAGGCACTTTAGGCCGATTTTCAAACTTTCAAACCCCCCTGTCAAACTTGGTTTTTTGGAAAGCTCTATCTTTTCTCGTTTCAACGAGGGGT